>NC_141461.1:51412500-51422500 GCF_015680905.1 Coptis chinensis | reverse complement strand
ACCTTTTTATTTTTTATTTTTTTTTTTTTTTTTTTTTTTTTTTTTTTTTTATTTTTGCAAAAGGGTGCAACACGAGGACTTCCCAGGAGGTCACCCATCCTAGTACTACTCTCGCCCAAGCACGCTTAACTGCGGAGTTCATGGGATCCGGTGCATTAGTCCTGGTATGATCGCGCAAAATAAAATAAAAGCGGTTTTATTTATCTTTGGCTTAAATCATTTTGAACTTACTCCAATTTTTAAATCGAAACAAACCTTTTTTTTTTTTTTTTTTTTTTTTTTTTTTTTTTTTTTTTGCAAAATAGGGGGTGCAACACGAGGACTTCCCGGAGGTCACCCATCCTAGTACTACTCTCCCCAAGCACGCTTTTAACTCTGCGGAGTTCGATGGGATCCGGTGCATTAGTCTTTGGTATGATCGCTTTTTAAAATATAAGCGGTTTTATTTATATTTGGCTTAACTCATGTTCGAACTTACTCCTATTTTTAAATCGAAACAAACCTCGGCATTTTTTTTTTTTTTTTTTTTTTTTTTTTTTTAAAAATTGCAAAATAGGGGTGCAACACGAGGACTTCCCGGAGGTCACCCATCCTAGTACTACTCTCTCCCCAAAACGCTTTAAATGCTGGAGTTTACGATGGGATCCGGCATTAGTCTTTGTTTATGATCGCGCATTTAAAAAATAAAGCGGTTTTTTTATATTTGGCTTAACTCATGTTCGAACTTACTCCTATTTTTAAATCGAAAACAAACCTCATTTTTTTTTTTTTTTTTTTTTTAAAAAAATTGCAAAATAGGGGTGCAACACGAGGACTTCCTTCGAAAGTCAGGTCACCCATCCTAGTACTACTTTTTCGCCCAAACACGCTTTAATCTGGGGGTTCTTGGGGATCCGGTGCATTAGTTTTATGATGATCGCCCGAAAAAATAAAAGCGGTTTTATTTATATTTGGCTTAACTCATGTTCGAACTTACTCCTATTTTTTAAATCGAAAAAAACCTCGGCATTTTTTTTTTTTTTTTTTTTTTTTAAAAAATTGCAAATAGGGGTGCAACAAGAGGACTTCGAGGAGGTCACCCATCCTAGTACTACTCTCCCAAAAAGCACGCTTTAACTGCGGAGTTCGATGGGATCCGGTGCATTAGTCTTTGTATGATCGCGCCCCCGAAATATAAAGGTTTTATTTATATTTGGCTTAACTCATGTTCGACTTACTCCTATTTTTTAAATCGAAAACAAACCTTTTTTTTTTTTTTTATTTTTTTTTTTTTTTTTTTTTTTTTTTTTTTTGGAAAACAAAAAATAGAGGACTTCCAACGAGGACTTCCGGGGTCACCCATCCTAGTACTACTCTCGCCAAAGCACGCTTTTATGCGGAGTTCGATGGGATCCGGTGCATTAGTCTTTGGTATGATCGCACCGGCGAAATAAAGCGGTTTTATTTATATTTGGCTAACTCATGTTCGAACTTACTCTATTTTTTTAAATCGAAACAAACCTCATTTTTTTTTTTTTTTTTTTTTTTTTAAAAAATTGCAAAATTGCAAAATAGGGGGTGCAACACGGGACTTCCCAAGGTCACCCATCCTACTACTTACTCTGCACGCCCGCACGCTTTAAGCTGCGGAGTTCGATGGGATCCGGTGCATTAGTCTTTGGTATGATCGCACCCGAAAATATAAAAAGCGGTTTTATTTATATTTGACTAAACTCATGTTCGAACCTACTCATATTTTTAAATGGGAACAAACCTCTATTATATTTTTTTTACAAAAATTAAAAAATTGCAAAAGAAGCGTGCAACACGAGCACTTCCCAAGAGGTCACCCATCCTAGTACTACTTTCCCCTAAGCACACTTAACTGCGGAGTTCTGATGGGATCCGGTGAATTTGTGCTGGTATGATCGCATCCAAAAGTATTGTGATTTTATTTGTGTTTAACTTAACTGATGTTCGAACTTATTCCTATTTTTAAATCGAAACAAACCTTGGTTTCATTTTTTTTTTTTTTTTTTTTTTTTTTTTTTTTTTTTTTTTAAAAAAAAAAAAAAAAATAGGGGTGCAACACACGAGGACTTCCCAGGAGGTCACCCATCCTAGTACTACTCTCGCCCACGCTTTAACTGCGGAGTTTCGGGGGATCCGGTGCATTAGTCTTTGGTATGATCGCACCCCGAAATATAAAGCGTTTTATTTATATTTGGCTTAACTCATGTTCGAACTTACTTCAATTTTTAAATCGAAACAAACCTCGGCATTTTTTTTTTTTTTTTTTTTTTTTTTAAAAAATTGCAAAATAGGGGTGCAACACGAGGACTTCCCAAGAGGTCACCCATCCTAATACTACTTTGGCCCCCAAACACGCTTTTATCTGGCGGGAGTTCTCGATGGGATCCGGTGCATTAGTCTTTGTTATGATCGCACCGAAAAAATAAAAGGTTTTTTTTTATATTTGGCTTAACTCATGTTCGAACTTACTCCTATTTTTAAATCGAAACAAACCTCGGCATTTTTTTTTTTTTTTTAAAAAAAAAAATTGCAAAAAAGGGGTGCAACACGAGGACTTCCTAGGAGGTCACCCATCCTAGTACTATTCTCGCCCAAGCACGCTTAACTGCGGAGTTCTGATGGGATCCGGTGCATTAGTGCTGGTATGATCGCACCCGAAAATATAGCGGTTTTATTTATATTTGGCTTAACTCATGTTCGAACTTACTCCTATTTTTAAATCGAAACAAACCATTTTTTTTTTTTTTTTTTTTTTTTTTTTTTTTTTTTAAAAAAAATTGCAAAATAGGGGTGCAACACGAGGACTTCCCAGGAGGTCACCCATCCTAGTACTACTCTCGCCCAAGCACGCTTAACTGCGGAGTTCTGATGGGATCCGGTGCATTAGTCTTTGGTATGATCGCATTTTAAAAATAAAAAGTTTTATTTATATTTGGCTTAACTCATGTTCGAACTTACTCCTATTTTTAAATCGAAACAAACCTCGGCATTTTTTTTTTTTTTTTTTTTTTTTTTTGCAAAATAAAAAATTAACACGGGGTGGACTTCCCTTCCTTTCAGGTCACCCCCATCCTACTACTCTCTCCAACCAAACCGCGGCTTAATCATGCGAGTTCTCGATGGGGATCCCGGTGCATTAGTCTTTGGTATGATCGCAACCGAAAAATAAAAGGTTTTTATTTATATTTGGCTTAACTCATGTTTGAACTTACTCCTATTTTTAAATCGAAACAAACCTCGGCATTTTTTTTTTTTTTTTTTTTTTTTTTTTTTTTTTTAAAAAAACTTCGGGAGGTCACCCATCCTAACTACTTCTCAAAAGCACCATTACTTTAACTTTCTCGATGGGATCCGGTGCATTAGTGCCGGTATGATCGCATCTCGAAAATATAAGCGGTTTTATTTATATTTGACTTAACTCATATTCGAACATTACTCCAATTTTTAAATCGAAACAAACCTCGTTTTTTTTTTTTTTTTTTTTTTTTTTTTTTTTTTTAAAAAAAATTTACTTATTTACTTCCGAACTTCCTAAAGGTCCACCATCCTATTTTTTTTATTTTTAAATGGATTTTTTTTTTTTTTTTATTTTATATTTGAAACTTTTCGAACTTATTTTTTTAAATCAAAACAAACCTCGGCATTTTTTTTTTTTTTTTTTTTTTTTTTTAAAAAATTGCAAAATAGGGGTGCAACAACACGAGGACTTCCCGAGGGTCACCCATCCCTAGTACTACTCTCTCCCAAACCCGCTTAATCTGCGGGAGTTCGATGGGATCCGGTGCATTAGTCTTTGGTATGATCGCATTTAAAAAATAAAGCGGTTTTTTATTTATATTTGGCTTAACTTCATGTTCGAACTTTCTCTATTTTTTTAAATCGAAACAAACCTCGGCATTTTTTTTTTTTTTTTTTTTTTTTTTTTTTTTTTTTTTAAAAAATTGCAAAATAGGGGTGCAACCACGAGGACTTCCCGGAGGTCACCCATCCTAGTACTACTCTCACCCAAAACGCTTTTAATGCGGAGTTTCTGATGGGATCCGGTGCATTAGTCTTTGGTATGATCGCACCCCGAAAATATAGCGGTTTTATTTATATTTGGCTTAACTCATGTTCGAACTTACTCCTATTTTTAATCGAAACAAACCTCGGCATTTTTTTTTTTTTTTTTTTTTTTTTTTTAAAAATTGCAAAATAGGGGGGGTTAACACGAGGACTTCTTCGGAGGTCACCCATCCTAGTACTACTCTCTCCAAACCGCGCTTAACTCTGGGAGTTCTCGATGGGATCCGGTGCATTAGTCTTTGTATGATCGCATTAAAAATAAAAGCGGTTTTATTTATATTTGGCTTAACTCATGTTCGAACTTACTCCTATTTTTTTAATCGAAACAAACCTCGGCATTTTTTATTTTTTTTTTTTTTTTTTTTTTTTTTTTGAAAATTGCAAATGCAAACACGAGGACTTCCCGGAGAGGTCACCCATCCTAGTACTACTCTCTCCCAAGCACGCTTAACTGCTGGAGTTTCGATGGGATCCGATGCATTAGTCTTTGGTATGATCGCATTTTTAAAAAATAAAAGCGGTTTTATTTATATTTGGCTTAACTCATGTTCGAACTTTACTCCTATTTTTTTAAATCGAAACAAACCTCGGCATTTTTTTTTTTTTTTTTTTTTTTTTTTCGGAGTTTTACTCTCTTTTTTTTTTTTTCCGTTTTTTTTTCTTTAATGATGGCGCGAAAATAAGCGGTTTTATTTATATTTTTTTTAACTTAACTTCATGTCAAACTTACTCCTATTTTTAAATCGAAACAAACCTCGGCATTTTTTTTTTTATTTTTTTTTTTTATTTTTTTTTTAAAAAATTGCAAAATAGGGGGTGCAACACGAGGACTTCGGAGGTCACCCATCCTAGTACTACTTCTCTCCCAAGAAAATTAATCTGCTGGGGTTTTATGGGATCCGGTGCATTAGTGTTTGGTATGATCGCATCGCGAAAATAAAGCGGTTTTATTTATATTTGGCTTAACTTCATGTTCGAACTTCTATTTTAAATCGAAAACAAACCTTTTTTTTTTTTTTTTTTTTTTTTTTTTAAAAAAAAAAAAAATAAGGGTGCAAACACGAGGACTTCGGAGGTCACCCATCCTAGTACTACTCTCTCCCCAAACACGCTTAATCTTCTTGCGGAGTTCTGATGGGATCCGGTGCATTAGTCTTTGGTATGATCGCATTTTTAAAAATATAAGCGGTTTTATTTATATTTGGCTTAACTCATGTTCGAACTTACTCCTATTTTTTTAAATCGAAAACAAACCTCGGCATTTTTTATTTTTTTATTTTTTTTTTTTTTTTTTTTTTTGCAAGGGGGGGGTGCAACACGAGAGGACTTCGAGGGAGGTCACCCCATCCTAGTACTACTCTCCCCCAAAACATGCTTAAATAAGCGGGAGTTCTGATGGGGGATCCGTGCATTAGTCTTTGGTATGATCGCACCCGAAAATAAAGCGGTTTTATTTATATTTGGCTTAACTCATGTTCGAACTTACTCCTATTTTTAAATCGAAACAAACCTCGGCATTTTTTATTTTTTTTTTTTTTTTTTTTTTTTTTTTTTTAAAAAATTGCAAAATAGGGGTGCAACATGAGGACTTCCCAGGAGGTCACCCATCCTAGTACTACTCTCCCCCAAAACAACGCTTAAGCTGCTGGCGGGAGTTCGATGGGATCCGATCGGTGCATTAGTCTTTGGTATGATCGCCCAAAAATAAAAGGTTTTTTTTTTATATTTTGGCTTAACTCATGTTCGAACTTACTATTTTTTTAATCGAAAACAAACCTCGGCATTTTTTTTTTTTTTTTTTTTTTAAAAAAAAAAAAAATGCAAAAAAATAAGGACTTCCCGGGACTTCGGGGAGGTCACCCATCCTAATACTACTCTCTTCCAAGCAACCGCTTAACTGCGCGGAGTTCTCGATGGGATCCGGTGCATTAGTCTTTGGTATGATCGCACCCGAAATATAAATAAAGTTTTTTATTTATATTGGCTTAACTCATGTTCGAACTTACTCCTATTTTTTTAAATCGAAACAAACCTCGGCATTTTTTTTTTTTTTTAAAAAAAAAAAATTGCAAAATAGGGGGCAACACGAGGACTTCCCAGGAGGTCACCCATCCTAGTACTACTACTCCCCCAAAGCGCTTTTAATTGCGGGGTTCTGGGGATCCGGTGCATTAGTCTTTGGTATGATCGCGCACCGAAAAATAAAGCGGTTTTATTTATATTTGGCTTAACTCATGTTCGAACTTACTCCTTTTTTTAAATCGAAACAAACCTCGGCATTTTTTTTTTTTTTTTTTTTTTTTTTTTTTTTTTTTTAAAAAAAAAAAATTGCAAAATACGAGGACTTTCTTCGAGGAGGTCACCCATCCTAGTACTACTCTTCAAAAGCTTTAAACTGCGCTGCGGAGTTCACGATGGGGATCCGGATCATTAGTCTTTGGTATGATCGCTTTTTAAATAAATAAAAGCGGTTTTATTTATATTTGGCTTAACATGTTCGAACTTACTCCTATTTTTTAATCGAAACAAACCTCGGCATTTTTTATTTTTTTTTTTAAAAAAAAAAAAAATTGCAAAATAGGGGTGCAACAACGAGGACTTCGGGGGTCACCCCATCCTAGTACTACTCTACTCCTGCCGCAAGCTTAACTGCTGGAGTTCGATGGGATCCGGTGCATTAGTCTTTGGTGATATGATCGCGCATTTAAAATAAGCGGTTTTTTTTTATTTGAAACTTAACTCATGTTCGAACTTACTCCTATTTTTAAATCGAAACAAACCTCGGCATTTTTTTTTTTTTTTTTTTTTTTTTTTTTTTTGCAAAATAGGGGTGCAACCACGAGGACTTCGGGAGGTCCCATCCCTAGTACTACTCTAAAAAAACTTAACCTAGCTGCGGAGTTCTGGGATCCGGTTTTAGTCTTTGGTATGATCGCATTTTTAAATAAAAGTTTTTTTATTTATTTGATTTGGCTTAACTCATGTTGAACTTACTTTTTTTTTTAAATCGAAACAAACCTCGGCATTTTTTTTTTTTTTTTTTTTTTTTTTTTTTTTTTGCAAAATAGGGGTTTAACCGAGGACTTCGAGGTCACCCATCCTAGTATTACTACTCTTATTCGCTTTTTTTTAAAAAGCTGCGGAGTTTTGGGGATCCGGTGCATTAGTCTTTGGTATGATGCTTTTTAAAAATTTTTTTTTTTTATTTGGCTTAACTTCATGTTCGAACTTACTCCTATTTTTTTTTCGAAACAAACCTCGGCATTTTTTTTTTTTTTTTTTTTTTTTTTTTTTTTTTTTTAAAAAATAGGGGGGTGCAACCACGAGGACTTCCCGGAGGTCACCCATCCTAGTACTACTCTCGCCCAAAACGCGCTTAAGCTGCGGTTGATGGGATCCGTGCATTAGTCTTTGGTATGATCGCACCCCGAAATAAAAGCGGTTTTATTTATATTTGGCTTAACTCATGTTTCGAACTTACTCCTATTTTTAAATCGAAACAAACCTCCTTTTTTTTTTTTTTTTTTTTTTTTTTTTTAAAAATTGCAAAATAGGGGCAACACGAGGACTTCGGGAGGTCACCCATCCTAGTACTACTCTCTACCCAAACAAACTTAAGCTGCGGAGTTCGATGGGATCCGGTGCAGTCTTTGGTATGATCGCTCGCGCGAAAATAAAAGCGGTTTTATTTATATTTGGCTTAACTTCATGTTCGAACTTACTCCTATTTTTTTTCGAAACAAACCTCGGCATTTTTTTTTTTTTTTTTTTTTTTAAAAAAAATTGCAAAGGGGGGTGCAACCACGAGGACTTCTTCGGAGGTCACCCATCCTAATACTACTCTGCCCAAACGCACGCTTAAGCTGCTGAGGAGTTCGATGGGATCCGGTGCATTAGTCTTTGTATGATCGCACCGAAAATAAAAGCGGTTTTATTTATATTTGGCTTAACTTCATGTTCGAACTTACTCCTATTTTTTTTAATCGAAACAAACCTCGGCATTTTTTTTTTTTTTTATTTTTTTTTTTTTTTTTTTTTTTAAAAAAAAAAAAATAGGGGTGCAACGAGGACTTCGGGGAGGTCACCCATCCTAGTACTACTCTCTCCCCAAACCAAAGCTTAAGCTGCGGAGTTTGATGGGATCCGGATCCATTTAGTCTTTGGTATGATCGCTTTTTAAAAAAAAAAAGGTTTTATTTATATTTGGCTTAACTCATGTTCGAACTTACTCCTATTTTTAAATCGAAACAAACCTCGGCATTTTTTTTTTTTATTTTTTTTTTTTTTTTTTTTTTTTTTTTTTTTTTTTTTTTGCAAAATAGGGGTGCAACGAGGGGACTTCCCGGAGGTCACCCATCCTAGTACTACTACTCCCAAAACCAACTTAAGCTGCGGAGTTCGATGGGATCCGGTGCATTAGTCTTTGGTATGATCGCGCCCGAAAAATAAAAGCGGTTTTATTTATATGGCTTAACTTCTCATGTTCGAACTTACTCCTATTTTTTAAATCGAAACAAACCTCGGCATTTTTTTTTTTTTTTTTTTTTTTTTTTTTTTTTTTTTTTTTGCAAAATATAGGGGTGCAACACGGGACTTCCCGGAGGTCACCCATCCTAATCTTACTCTACGCCCAAACCCAAAGCTTAAGCTGCGGAGTTCGATGGGATCCGGTGCATTAGTCTTTGGTATGATGATCGCGCCGAAATAAAAAAGCGGTTTTATTTATATTTGGCTTAACTCATGTTCGAACTTACTCCTATTTTTAAATCGAAACAAACCTCATCGATTTTTTTTTTTTTTTTTTTTTTTTTTTTTTTTTTAAAAATGCAAAATAGGGGTGCAACCACGAGGACTTCCCGGGAGGTCACCCATCCTAATACTACTCTCGCCCAAAACTTTTTAAAGCTGCGGGAGTTCGATGGGATCCGGTGCATTAGTCTTTGGTATGATCGCTTTTTAAAAAATAAAGCGGTTTTATTTATATTTGGCTTAACTTCGTGTTCGAACTTACTCCTATTTTTTTAAATCGAAACAAACCTCGGCATTTTTTTTTTTTTTTTAAAATTTTTTTTTTTTTAAAAAAAAATTTTAAAATAGGGGTTTTAGGGACTTCGAGGAAACTCACCCTTAAGCCTAATTTTTTGGGATCCGGTGCATTAATCTTTTTATTTTTTTTTTATTTGGGATTTTTTATTTTTTTCTTTTATGTTGAACTTACTCCTAAAATAAAAAACCTTTTTTTTTTTTTTTTTTTTTTTTTTTTTAAAAAAAAAAAATATATTTTTTTTTTTCCTATTTTTACTTACTTTTTTTTTTAATTTTTTTTTTTTTTCCTCCGGCATTTTTTTTTTTTATTTTTTTTTTTTTTTTTTTTTTTTTTTTTTTAACTTTTTTTCGAACTTCTTTTTTTTAAATTTACTAAACCTCTTTTTTTTTTTTTTTTTTTTAATTTTTTGGAAATATGATGGGATCCGGTGCATTAGTCTTTGGTATGATTTTTTTAAAAATAAAAGCGGTTTTTATTTTAAAAAAAAACTTTTCGGATTTTTTTTTTAGTCTTTTTTATTTTTTTTTAAATATTTTTTTTATTTTTTAACTTTTTTTTACTTTTTATTTTTAAATTAAAAAAACCTTTTTTTTTTTTTTTTTTTTTTTTTTTTAAAAAAAAAATGCAAAATAATAGGGTGCAACACGAGGACTTCGGAGGTCACCCATCCTAGTACTACTCTTCTCCGCCCAGCTTAAGCTGCTGGGAGTTTCGATGGGATCCGGTGCATTAGTCTTTGGTATGATCGCGCTTTTTAAAATAAAAGCGGTTTTATTTATATTTGGCTTAACTTAATGTTTGAACTTACTCCTATTTTTTAAATCGAAACAAACCTCGGCATTTTTATTTTTTTTTTTTTTTTTTTTTTTTTTTTTT